>NW_027491258.1:2152500-2162891 GCF_021521415.1 Bidens hawaiensis
CAAAACACGGGTCTTATTTACCAATTTAAGGTGTTGTTCTTTTGGCACACGTGTGGTATACATGTAAATGCTTTCTTACAGATATAAAATCAATGCGTTTGCTGCTAAACATATCCAGATTTATCCAAATTCGATTAAAAGAAACAACTTAGACTTATTGGAGTAATTATTTTCATTTTGTTGGTGCAAATATATGAAAATTAGCGTTTACACAATTTACCCTTTTGTAGAGGAAAATGCAAGCATTTCCTCAGTCAAAGGGAGGCGTAGCAGGTACAATTTCCCACTCCCAAATTTAGATGTCGGCATACAAAACGCTGTCATTTATGGAAGGTTTCTCTGGATACAACAAAAGACGGTTGGCTGAGAAAGACAAAAAGAAGACTTCCTTCCTCATGGGGCATGAAACCGTCTGTGCAAAGGTCATGCCATTTGGTTAAGCCTAAAGAATGATGGAACAATCTACCAGAGGCTATGACAGCCATCTTCCATGAAATAATGTATAGATTGCATGGATGACATAGTAGTTAAACTGGAGACAAAGGTCAATCACATAGAAGTCCCCCCAATTAGGCGGTTGAGTGTTGACTAGGTCAACCACGGGTACTCAAGATGTTGCAGTTTGGCAGTGCATTCGACCCACTCCAACTCAGAATGATTTTGCTAAACAAAAAGCTGAGATAACGAGGTTTTATAGACCACTAGAGGCTACGGTTGCGTAGTTGACAACTCATTGACGGGTTGACGCTGAATAACCAGGTCTAATATAAGACATTCAGATATTCTTGTTCAACTTTGCTTGATAGTGTTGGAGTGCATCCAACGTGCCTACGTTAATGTTGGAATTAAGTCTAAATACTTAACCGCCTAAGTATTCAGATGTTAAGAGCCTCATGTGAGCGTTTTAGCTTGAGCAAATCTTTGTCTATGATCAAAGTTGCTGAGTAAAGCATGCAACTTGTATATTCAGATAGAGCAAATTTGCAGCTTTGATCAGCTTAAGAAAACACTATTTATGACTAGATGACTAGATATAAAGATGCCATCTTTGATTCTCTATGGAAAGGAGTACAGCTACAATATGTGTGGCTTGAGACTTCAGGTTCTTTTGGTCAAAGTTGGATATAGGGCTTTTCTTAAACTAACATTTTGAACAACCCATGTTTAGCGTTTGGGTCTAGTAGTTGATTGACTTGTTTCTTCGCTATGCATATCTTTTGCTTTTTATTTTCCAAGTCTTTTAAGCTTTATTTACCATATAAGCTTTTACATACAAATGGCTTGTTATTCAAATTTTGTTTTCCTAAGAATTCAGTTTTTAAATCATCATCAAATTTACATTTTTAAAACGGTGAACTAGAACTAGCTATTAGTGCCTAAAAAGGATAATCTAAATCCAAATCCTCATTTACTCCCAACTTAAACAGCTTAAAGCTCTCTACTTCACTGAATACTCATCAATGACTTTAATTCCTTAATCACTTGAGCTCCAACTGGTAAATCTCAAGGGTTCCAAATCCTATAGTATATTAATCATTTTCATAAATTATTACGCTTGAATAATGAAACAATTGCAACCGAGTACACCTAATGTTGCAAGTTTTTGCTCTGTCGAAACAAAACATTTTACTAGTGCATTTAGCTCTCAGCTCTAAAGAAAAGCTAGCAATTATGAAAAAAATGCAACTAGTGCACTGATCATGATTAAAAATCTTGAAGTTAACAAAGTATCAAACATGAATACGACTCGTTTAACTACTTTATATGTCATGGCTATAAGATAGTTTTAAGTTTCATGTACCAATAAGGAGAAACAATGGAGCCTAGCCTACTAATTTCAATTATTTAAAAAAAATCACATAGTGCACTTTAAATATTAGCAGGCCTTATCGTGTTTTAAATAGGTGCCCAATTGACAACCTGAAGTTAAATAACTCATATTACCTAGAGTAAAGCTTCCGTTTGGATTCATCAACTGACAACACAACTTCAACACCTGCCTCAATATCCTCAACACTCTTCTCAAAAACGCCATAATGATAAACCTAATGGATGCAATCAACCAAAATTTAGAAATCAAATTGTAACACCCTTGGCAAATACAACATCGTCCCACTCTTAGGCTATCCCACATCGGCCGTGGACAAGAGAGATCACTGGTTCATAAGTAATGTCCTGCCTCTTCAATCACCAACTTGTTTTGGGCAACCAAAAACAAATCCGTGAGCTCTTCGTGGGCAGAGCGGACAATATTGGTGGTGCGAGGGGCCTGATGTTACACAAATAACACCTCAAAATTCAAGTGATTAAAAATAAGGATGTCCATGAAACCGAAAAAAACCAGACCCTAACAAAAACCAACTCTTTGGTTTTATGTTTTTGTAAAAACTGAACTTACGTTTTGCTTTTGCATGCACAAAAATCGAACTGAATTTATAGATTTCAACTTTTTATAAATACAAGTGTAACTCAAATATTTTAACCCAAATTTATAATATTCAAACAGTTATTGATTAATCAAATTATTTAGGCCCGAACTCATTATTTTGGGCCGATTTGTTTTTTTCTAACCAAAATTTTAAAGCTTAAATCGCAAAACGAAAAAGGCGAAAGCAAACCGAACCCAAACTAATTGATCAAATAGCCTAGACGCCGTTGGGTATCCCATTGAGCAGTCGCCGAGTTGGTCAAAACTGAAAATATATTTGAAAAATTGCATATAAATTCCAATCCGAATAATCGCTAATCCCTACCCTATAGCCTAAGTAGCGCGTAACGAGTTCTAGTGTTCTACAACACTGGTTTTACTTTTACCCCAAAACCAACCCAGCCTGAACCTAGCACGCCTACCCCTAACTGAAATTGTAAGTTTGTAAATAAATATATAGATAGATACATACGACACCGTTTCGGGATCTCACATCTTGCACTACGAATTTGAAGCCAGAAGAAGTTATGAAGCCGGTGTCGGAGGGCTGGCCACCACCTTGAGGATGAAATATTGTGGAATCAAGTATCAACACGTGTCTGCCATCATCAGCCTGCATATGCACAAAAATTAGGGTTTGGGGGAGTAAATGAGAGGAAATTGAAAGGACTGACTGACAGACCAGAAAAGAGGAAATGAGAGTAGCAGTGGATTGAAGCTTCAACATATCCTCATGGTATAACAGGATTGTTTGATGATGATCCATGACGCTGGAGGATTGGTGGTGGTCGGAGTCACTGACTGACTTTGGTGGTTCTTCGAAACTACCACTCATGGACAACATTAGTTTGTTTTTTTTTTCGACAGAATTACAAATTTTGTTCTCCAAAAAAATCCAAATTAGTGTTCGTGTCCTTTTCTAAGTTTCCTTACAGGCGGTGTACTTTAAACTTTTTTTTTCTACACGTTATGTCCTTTACGCTAACTGGGTTAGAAAAACTCATTAAATGCCCTCACGTGAGGCGCATGTGAGGGCATTTTTGTCTTTTCGTCTACCCTGCAACTGGGTTAGAAAAACCACCGACCAAATCTCATCCTTAATCTTCCTCTCTCACTCCATCAAACCCTTCCAATCCAAATGGAAAATAATCCGACACAAACTCGAACAAATCCTCAACGTTCTCAACTCCTTCCCGCCGGAATTTTATTCCGGCACCGGCGACGGAGAAAGTAATACCCTGTTCACAATCATTCAAACCCTTGAAGAAACAATAAATTGCTGTAACAAATTGGCCCAGAAGTGTATTGAAAACACATACAGTGGCAAACTGTTAATGCAGAGTGATCTTGATATTATTACCGCGAAATTCGACAATTCCTTCTAGGGTTTGTCTGAATATGTTACTGGTGATAATGGGTTGTTGTTGTTTTTGAATAATAATCACGTGATTGTGGTTTCGAAACCTGGGATTGGTGCGTCAAGAGACGATATTAGGTTTTATGTTAATGATTTGCTGTGTCGGTTTAAAATTGGGCGAGTTGAGATGAAGATGCAGGCGTTGGTTCTCTTTAATGAGGTGATTCAAGAGGATGAAAGGTATGTGAGAATTGCAATGGAGATTGAGGGGTTTGTTCCTGCGGTTATGAAGTTTTTTAGTTCGAAAGAATTGGGGATTCAAGAAGAGGCGTTGAAATCGGTGGCGGTAATTTGTGGGTTTGATTGTTATAAGAGTGTGTTGGTAGGATTTGGGGTTATTGGTTTGTTGATTAAGGGTTTGGAGAGTGAAAGAGAGTTGGGTAAAGAGTTGTCTGCCAGGTGTTTGATGAAAGTCACGGCGAACTGTGACAACGCGTGGTCGGTTTCTGCTCACGGTGGTGTGTCTGCGTTGTTAAAGATTTGTGAAAATGGTTGTGATGATGCTGTTGTGTCTGGTTCGGGTGGTGAGTTGGTCGGTTTGGCGTGTGGGGTGTTGAGAAATTTGATCGGTGTTATGAAATCAGGCGGTTTGTGATTGATGAAGGTGGAATTCTGTTGTCGATCAAGCTTGTTAAATCTGCACAGAACAATATATGCAAGAACAAAAATGAAGAAGAAAGAGGAAGAAGAAGTTGCAGGGTAGACGAAAAGACAAAAATGCCCTCACATGCGCCTCACGTGAGGCCATTTAACTGAGTTTTTCTAACCCAGTTAGCGTAAAGGACATAACGTGTAGAAAAAAAAAGTTTAAAGTACACCGCCTGCAAGGAAACTTAGAAAAGGACACGAACCGTAATTTGGCTTTTTTTTAAAGGACAAAATTTGTAATTCTGTCTTTATAGGATCGTTTTACTGTAGATAAAAAATGGGTTACAGTGACACGTATTACCTGTTTTTGTGACTCTGTATTGTAATTGAATTCTTTTGTGAAATTATCGATGGAAAAAAATGAAATTTGTATTATAAAAGAAAATTCATGGAATTTTGGAACAAAAACTAGAAAATGTTTGCAACTTATTTTTCTTTTTCTAAACAGTATATTTTTATAAACGTATAGTATACCACAAGACCACTAAGTATTCAGGTACTGGATCAGTACAGGACTTTCACAGGATCTGTGAAAGACCACTGCAGTTTCGACAATGAATGTAGTTTATTCGATCTTTCCCATTGAGTTTGTTTGTTGATTGGATGCATTGCAGGCCCAAGAGGTCAAGCAACACAATCAAGAATTTAAGACCACTGGTCTCTCTTTTTTTAAGTTTTATATGCATATTACAGTGGAAACCAAAATTAATTTCAACTTTTTTTTTACTCATTTTTTGTCCTTTTTTATTTCACTAGTTTGACCACACACCTATGATTAGCAATACACACTTAAAATACTTTTAAATGCATCTAGTAACTAAATTCATCATAGTTTATTGGTACCTTTGAAAGCAGAATAACAAAAATTATGAAAGAACCCCAACTCAAAAAATTGCTTTAGACCTTCGAAAGTTTGGGCCGACCTTGATTGAACGAGATAGTATTGGCATCATTGAAGTTTCTCTCTTTATTTAATTTATATAATTATTTAATCATTTTTGTATGATATTTTTCGATGTATGGACTTGAAATAGTAAAGGCCCCCATACTAAATAGGGCTGTCCAAACCGCTCGCTGCTCGCTCGGAAAATGCTCGTTCGTTTTTTTCGCTCGATTGAAAACGAGGCCGCTCTGCTCGGTTCGGTTTGTAAATGAGCCAAACAACGAGCAAAGGTATGCTCGGTTCGGTTCGGCTCGAATATTTTTAATTTTTTTTATATATAATTATATATGAACAAATATATAAATATATAGACAAAACACATAAATATAAGCTGTACAATTATTTTTATCCATTTAAATTTTTCATATTCCGTCAATTTTATAGTTTTATTTGTTCGCTTCAAGATTTTAGAATACTATAACTTTTTTTACATGATCATTATATCTCACTTAAAACTTCATGTTAATAAAAATTTACAATTAATTACACATTTGTCTAAAACCTACTAATTTATTTATAAAATATATTATTTACAGCCTTTAAATTTGTTTCTTATTGAAAATTTTAAAGTGAAAAAGAAATAAATAATGCTCGAAATCGCTCGATACGGTCGATCGAAAAATGCTCGATTCAATTTTGGCTCGTTTCGGTTTTCACTCGGTTTGAATTTCAGCCGTTCGATTCAGTTCGGTTGTAACGAGCCAAGCAACGAGCAAGCCTTCGCTCGGCTCGGCTCGTGAACAACCCTAATTACTAATTATTATTTAGCGGCCCATCAATTATCCAGCACCCAAGTAAGCCCAATATTATAAACCATGGATCGAATCGTATAAACCTCAAATCAGTTGAAGGCCCATTTGCTCAGTTAAGTTGGTTTTAACGGTTTATAAACACCATACATAATTACATATATTAGGAACATGGTTCTCTAGTTAGCTGATTGTTTAGGAGGCAAAACGATCACATAGGTTGTTGATCCTTAATTTCACAATCTAGTGTCAAAAAATTGAATTGTTTGTTTACATATATTATATACTAGTTTGATCCTCCCATGTTACGGGAGTTTATTTTACTTTTTTGTTTTTAATCGTTTTGCTATTTTATGATGATTTATTTTATTCCTTAACGTAGTTTGTTTTAATTTAATACATATATATATATATATATATGTATTAGTTTGTTATTATATATTTTTTTATTTTGGGTATTTTCAATTGAGATGTGTAGGTTTTTTTAGATTTTTAACGAACAAAAATACACAAACACAAACATGTTGATTTTTTTTTTTAAATGAACAAACATGAACACAAATATTTGTCTAATGAAAAAGGGGACATTGATGTATTTGACGCTGGCGGGTGGTACTGGAAGTTAACCGGCGATAGAGATGATATACCAGCAATGGAGAACATGTAAAGAAGATAAATTAAATTAGGGTTTGAGGATGAAAGTATTTATCAATAAATAAGATCTTATAACCCATTTGAGAGCTACTAGGGTTTGGTAAGACCCATAACCCGTGGAAATATATCTTTGATGATTAAGGAGTTATTTCACAAATAAATTAGATGTTATAACTCATTTAAAGGTTATCCGGGTTTGGTGAGACTCATGACCTACGAAAAATTATTGCTTGATTATTAAAGAGTTTCACAAATAAATGAGATATTATAACTCATTTAAAGACTAACTGGGTTTGGTAAGACCCATACCCGCGATTTGGATCAAATGCATGAGAAGCCTCCATTTAGAATTCAAGCAATGTGGTGGCTCTAGAGAATGGGGGGCAACCTTAAGAGCGACACGTAAGATTTTCATAGTAGGCAATTATATAGATAGCTAGATTAGATGTGGTACTAGCATATTATTTAAGGATTGGTGTGACCGATAGGCAAGTAGTTCTTGTTGTTCACATGTCTAATAACTAAGGCTAAAAATAAGTTTTTGACTTATTGGTGAACATTAGTAAATTGTTTTGACGGAAAATTAATCAAGCAAACTAATATAAACACATATTACACTCGTTAATTTACATTCATCAATGTTCATTTATGTATGTTTACTTATACATTTAAATAAATTAAGTTTAACCTGTTTTAAAGATGCCAGCGTAGTCCAACCAATATAATTGTTTACTTTTTTGACGTAACTGATTATTGATGTTGATTGGAATATAACTTGAAAATATTGTTGTCTATTTGTAATTTATGTCAGCTTGTGTTTATTTAGAATATTAAAGAAAACACGTTAACTTTTTTAAAAAACAAACATGAACAAGAAATTTTGTTTGTTTATTTATATGAACAAACGTGAAAAAGGCCATGTACATCTTTGTTTGAGAACAACACCCAATAAAATATAGAATAGTTAAATTTTTATTATTTTTTATGCAACGCACTTGAAATCATTTTCTTTGAACGGCAAATGAATCCTTTAAATGAGCTACTGACTAAATTACTAAATCGGAATACACTCGTCTTTTGATCCAGGAAAACCCTTTAACTAAGGCCAACGTTCGTGAACACTCGCCCGAAGGCACGATAGTGTGGTGAGATAAAATATGTTCAGCTCCAGGATCCAACTAGATTCGCATAGTCTCGCATCATCACCATGGTACATCTGAAACTAAATATTGCAGGCATGAATCGAACTTGGGTCACATGAAACATCAACTCTTTCTCTTATCACTTCACCACTAGTTACTTACTTGAAACTAAAGTAAAAATATGAACTTTTGAAACTACTGTATATTAATGAAAAAAAAATTATCTAAAACTTTATATAAACACCAAACGAACTAACGAAACATCATCACACCAACATACAAATATAGTGACTCGACCACACTTAACCTCCTCGTTTTAAAACTCATTCAAAAGTCAAACTCTCTCTCTCTCTCTCTCTCTCTCTCTCTCTCTCTCTCTCTCTCTCCCAAGTAATACTCGAATTCTTCAATCTATCATAAATTCACATGTAAGAGCATTCTCATCCCGTATTCCTATCTCTATATCCATATATATTATATAATTACACTAAAAAACACATTTCTCTCTCCTGTTCAATTAAATAATATTTTTTATACCTTTTTTCATTACAGTTTTCTTTCTTCATCCTATAATTTACAAAAAAAAATCACTACCTTTTCCCCAAATTTACAAAAATCACTAACTTTTCTCTCTTCCACCCTTATAATTTACACTCACAACCACTCACAATCCCACCCTATAATTTACAAACCCTCCTCACATAATTTTAGGGGATGAATTGGGAATGCTCTAACTCAACGCTTTGATCTCGTCCCCGTAAAGTATCTAACCTGTGCCAGATTATATTAATGAAATAAGTCTTGAAATAGTTTTTCAAATTATTGGCTTAAGCGGCCCAATATTAAATGACATAGTACTATAATTTATATGATTTCTTTTATGTTTACACCTAATGATCTAAGAGTGCTGTTTGTTTTTCCTCAGAAGGACTTCTCCACCTCTTTTGTCTGCATTGAGAAGAGGGCGCGCAGACGTTGGGCTCTGCGGTGTGTTTGTTTTTTCGAAGACGTTTCATTAAAAAACGTCTGCGCGCCCTCTTCTCCCAGAAGTGTTGGTATTATTACTTCTTTAACCTCTTCTCCCAGAAGTGATGAGCCAAGTTGCTACTGATGACTCCACCAGCAATTCTTCACTCTTCATTTTATTCTTTTCATTTGTTGACACCATAATATTTGTTTATGGCTGTGTTTTTCTATCGATTGCCGCCATCATCGCCGATTGTTACCGGGTTTGATTTACGAACCCTAGGCAGCGATCGTGTGGTGGTGGTGGCAGCTCTCCGATGTTGGGAAATTACGGTTGTTAAATCTAGGGTTTATGACCTTCTGATTGTTACCGGATTCGGTGTGGTGGCTGTACTCCGGTGTGTGGAAGTGATGGCTTTTAAATCCACGGTTTCTGACGCCGGTTGCCGCCTCTGTCGATGTCGATTGACATTTGATTTGGGTTTTTTGGATGGTTGTTTGAAATATGAAATCAGGTTTTGTGGCTGTGATGATCTAATGTTGTTCGATGTTAACATCAGCTCAGGATATGTGCCTGGCGTGGCAAAAATGCAGGATGGCAGGTACCCTTGCAGCCATGGCACTTTGAACCTTTTGCACCAATGTTTCGATAGGTCTGAGCCTCTTTATAGTGATTATTAAATCATTGATGAATTTCAAGTTTTAGTTTCTTTTGATATTTATAGATGATGGTATTTGAAGATTTTTTGAGTCATATATTTCACCCGAACCATCATCGTTTATACTACTTATTTTTCTTTAATTATTTAAATTTCAGCTTATTTTAGCAGTCTGCTGATGTTAAAAAACAAACAGTCTTCTTGTTGCAGACTGCAGAGTTTTGGTCCACCTCTTTTGCTACAGATGTTGGCAGATGTGGTTTCGCAGTCTTCTGCATTTTACCTCTGAAAAACAAACAGCACCTAAATATCTTTTAATCATGCCAATCCAATCAGACGTTTCCGCGTTTTAATTTAAAGCAAGCCACTCAATGTAGGTGTAATTCTTTTTCATTTTCTTTTTATTTTTCTTTCATAAATTAGTGGAATTTAAATTCGATTAATGGGTCCACAAACATACACATATTTAAAAGGTAATATTAAAATATATTTAAAAATGGTTTAAGCATCTGAAGATTATTCCCTTAAAAATTAAAATATTTATAACCATCCGTCAAGTATTTTAAAATACTTATGGTTAAATGATAGCACGACTTATTAATATTTGATAATTTTTATATTCCGTTTTTATTTTTCTTTATTTCTCTTGCTAAGAGTGGTCGGGTGTGTCTCAGATTCGCCGTGGAAACACCCCTCCCAGTGGAACGGGTTGGGGTATCAGCTTAATTTTTAGGTTTACGAACCCATAAATGAATGTTTGTTTCAAAATGTTAGGTATATTTGTT